>NW_027279202.1:330000-347123 GCF_046629955.1 Centroberyx affinis
CATTTTAAAATGTAATAAAATGTCTCTAAATGGGTCAGAAAAGCTGTAAAACCTGTTAATGTAATGAACTGACAGATAATGTAATATCCTCAATCCCTCCTCTCACTGCTTCCTCCCTCCTTTCTCTCCTTCCTCCCCATCCCTCCTTCCTTCCTTCCCTCTCTCCTTTCTCACTCTTCCTTTCTCTCCTTCCTCTCCTCCATCCCTCCCCTCTCTCCTTCTTCCCTTCCTTTCCATCTCTATTTCCTCCTCCCTTCCAGTTCACCCTCTTCTGCCTCTCTCCTCCTTCAATCCCCTCTTCCTCCTCCCTCCTCCTCTCCACCTCTTTTCTCCTCTCCTCACTCCTCCTCTCCTTTCCTCCTCTCCTCTTCTCTCTCGTTCCTCTCCTCACTCCTCCTCTCCTCTCTCCTCCTCTCCTCCCCTTGTCTCCTCTCTCCTCCCCTCATCTCCTCTCTCCTCCCCTCGTCTCCTCTCCTCCTCTCCTCCCCTCGTCTCCTCTCTCCTCCTCTCCTCCCCTCACTCCTCCTCTCCTCCCTCCTTCCTCTCCTCCTCTCCTCCCCTTGTCTCCTCTCTCCTCCTCTCCTCCCTCTTCCTCTCCTCTCTCCTCTCTCCTCCTCTCCTCCCCTCACTCCTCCTCTCCTCCCCTCGTCTCCTCTCTTCTCCTCTCCTCTCCTCCCTCCTCCTCTCCTCAGTTCAGATCAATAGAGGTTTTGCAGTGATCTTTCTCTCCAGTAGCCCAGAAGCAGGAAGGTCAGAAACACCATAAAACATCCCTCTGCCAGGAACAGGAAACACTGTGTGTGTGTGTGTGTGTGTGTGTGTGTGTGTGTGTGTATGTGTGTGTGTGTGTGTGTGTGTGTGTGTGTGTGTGTGTGTGTCCATGAGCAAGCATCTCAGAAAGAGTGAAGAGAAAGTGTATGTTTCAATGTGTGTGTGTTTGTGTGTGTTTATGACTTTCATTTCAGTCTTCAAAAATTTTCTTCACATATACAGTATGTGCTTTTAAATAAAGCAGAAAGAAAGAAAGAAAGAAAGAAAGAAAGAAAGAAAAAAGATAGAAAGAAAGAAAGAAAAAGTAATTAAAAAGACATAACTGGGTTTCTACTGTGTGTGTGTGTGTGTGTGTGTGTGTGTGTGTGTGTGTGTGTGTGTAAAACAATGCAGTAAAGTATAAATAACGGCCAAGATAATCTACTGCACACACTCAATCACCAATGCTTTCAATAGATAAGGAAAGAGAGAGAGAGGAGAGAGGGGGAGAGAGAGAGAGAGAGAGAGAAAGGAAGAGAGAGAGAGAGAGAGAGAGAGAGAGAGAGAGGAAGAGAGAGATTTTCTGTTAAGTCAGCACTTTAAAGAGATAAGCACAGACTGTGGCTTAAAGGACTGAGAGTAAAAAAAAAGACAAAAGTAAAGTAACAAAAAGAAAAGAATCTTTAAGAGTGTAAATCCCTGATCCGCAGTCTAACCTCTGCAATAGAATAGAATAGAATAGAATAGAATAGTTACGTACTGTCTACCACAAACAACAACAACAACAACAACGATAATAATGAATGGACATCATGAATGATGCTGTCAATGCCAATGTCTGCTGTTTATATATTTGTTTTTATGTTTTTATATTCGTATCACTGTTGTCATCTGAAAACCTGCAATTTTCGTGATTTTTATATTGGATGAGAAAATTCTGTTTTGGAGATACAAAGTTTTCAGCTGACAGCGATGACATGTTGGGTCCTTTTCTTCTCTTTTATGCATGGGTTAGGGTTAGGGGATGAAGATTCATTCATTCATTCACCAACAACAACACAGCACTTAGCTAGAGCGTTGAATTTGTCTGAGACTGAAATCTAACTTCCCGGGTTAGCTAAGAATCTAAACCTCCCACTTGTTTCACATCTGACACAAAGTGAACCAGACTCTGCGTTTCCCCCGACATTTACCGAGAGCTTCCTGTGCTGAGAGGCAATAACAGGAAGTAGGAAGCAGGTGTTGTTGCCAGGGGTGAAAGGTCACAGGAAACGGCCTCTCTCCTGCAGGAAGTGGCTGGAGGGAGCGGCCAGGAAAAACAGCCCGACCCGAGCCAGCGTGTGTACATGTGTGTGGCTATACGCATGTTGGTGAGCGCGTGTGTGTGTGTGTGTGTGTGTGGCCACCGTCCTGCACCGTGCTGCAGTGTTCGGTGTGTAAAGAGTCCAGTCCAGACCGGGCCAGGCCAGAAATAGTCCGACAACAAGACCACAACACTCGATAGAATAACAGCAAAACCACAAGCCGCTCACAGCTGATCTCACTGGATACTGATCCCAGGCTCTGGAGTTCATTTCCAAAACGTCATATTACAACAATAACTCCCTCAAGGGCGTTCTGTCCTGTCAATACAAGGGTGATGGTGATTCAATATGAGGGTGATGGTGATTCAGTATGAGGGTGATTGTGATGCAACAGGTAGGCGACGCCAAAATGGTGTCACCAAATTACCCAGAAGCACAGTAAAAAACGTCCTTGAGGAAGTCACGACTTTTAAACGACAACTACCAATGTGTTCTGTTTGAGAGGTTTTCTTCATGAACTAGTTCCCTGGATACCTTTAGAGTTGTCATAGCAACCAGTAAAGCATGGTTAACATGGTGCATTGTGGGAATTATGAGCATGGTCGGAATGTGTTGCCTGGCTGACTCTACCAATTATGTAAATCCAGTTCCTCATTCAGTATCATTAAAATATAATAATTTGTAAAAAGCTGTATTTTTTTCACCAGAGGAGTTTTGTTACCTACTGTCATTTGAAGCAGTGGTTCTCAACGTGGGGTCCGGGGACCACTAGGGGTCCTTGAGGGGCTTCCAGGGGGTCCCCAGCAAATTGATGAATTGTTAAACTTCACCATTACTTCATTTACAAGAAGTTAACACAATTAGAGAATGTAGAAGAATGACTGTTTTGATCATAGTTTCACTGTTATCTCTCTACCTGCAATACAGATAGTCATGGGATTCTGGACAAAATCATATCTAACAATAAAAATATTCTCAGATTTGGGTCAGAGAGACAAAATCTCATCAAATGGGGGTCCGTGGCCCTAAAGTGTACTAAATTAGGGGTCCTTGATATGAAAAAGGTTGAGAATCACTGATTTAAAGAACTATTTCTTTTCATTTTGTGTGCGTATCAATCGTTTTGTAAAAGTAGGAGATATCCAAACAATTGGATATCTCATTTGGACCAAAACTCTCAGTTATATCATTAGAAAGTGCTGCAGTTTAGATGCGGCTGTATAATTACATTTTACAAGAGCGTACTTAGGGAAAACAAAAGCAAACAGTCAACAATAAAAGTAATAAAAACCCCTCGGTAAATTTCTCCTCATCCGTGTGCAGTTCAAAATCTCTTTAGGGGCAATGAAACAATTAACGCGGCTCATAAATCATCCCGCCGGGCCGGGCCGCCCGTCGCCCCGTCCCGCGGCCCTGAGGTGCGGCGAGTCGTCGCTCCGCTCCTCCTGCAGCAGCTGCTTCTTCCAGCGAGCCGCCCCGTCACTCCGCAGCTGTCGGCTAACAAGAGTTCAGATCTGCTTCCAGCTTTCAGTCACACACTCAGCCGCTCAGCCTCTCCATTTGGCTCTGTTTGTCCCCTCTCTCTCTCTGTCTCTCCCTCTCTCTGTCTCTCTCTCTCTCTCTCTCTCTCTCTCTCTCTCTCTCTTTGCCCCTGCCTCTCTCGCCCGGTTCCCAGGGGTTAACCAGTAATGCCAACACCACATGCTGCAACAGCCGCGCTCTTGACAACAAGAAGAAGAAGAAATGATATCCACAACCCGAAATAGTAGACATCACCGGCTGCACCGCACTGGACGCCAATTCATCTTTCAGAAGCATGTGCATATGTGAGTGTGTGTGTGTGTGTGTGTGTGCGCGAGCGCGTGTGTGTTTTCATATGAAGTCCATTCATCAGATCAAAGTGACTTTATGTTGTTTTGGTCACAACAGTGTTTCCACAATGACAACCATGCTTTTAAAACTCTGTGGAGGATAGCAAGACCGCTCAGCTTACTAATAGCCCAGTGAGCGTGTGTCTGCATGTGTGTGTATGCGTGTGTGAGTGTGTGTGTGCGCGCGTGCGTGTGTATGTGGATACTGTGGAGGTTAGCGGATGGTTAGCCAAACAGCTCAACTTACTAATAGCCCAGGGAGGTACAGGTAATTACACCGGTTGTGTGTGTGTGTGCGTGTGTGTTTAAGTACTCATCTCTGTTAGAGTACTAGCATTAGAATACTTATTACTTATACTTATTACTTTTGTGGTAACTAGAAACTTAACAATTTAGTTTTTCACTTCTTGTAGTCTTTTATTAGTTACTTTTTTAAAATCTTTCATTTTGTTTCATTCTTGTTAGCAATTATTATTTTTATTTATTTAAGTGAAAATCCTGCAACATCCCATCTGGTGCAGACAAAATGCTGCAAATTGAAAAAAACACAATCCATCTAATATCCTGATATAAATAAAATTAGCTTACTGTTTTAAAAACAGAGCAAACTTTCCCCAACCCTGGTCTTGGGGTATCTGTGTGTGTGTGTGTGTGTGTGTGTGTTTGTGCATGTACGTGTGTCTATATCTGAGTGTGTGTGTGTGTGTGTGTGTGTGTGTTGTCAAGCACTGCACAAACCCATTTAGTCTCCTCTCTGACGTGTTATAAATAGCCTAAAGAGCAACAGGGGGATTCACCCTCTATTATAAGTGGCTAAATATCAGCAGCTATTAGTCCGCTCGTCTCCCCGCAGCTCTGCGCTCTTCCAAAACAACATTACTCAACTGTCAGTCAGACTCAAGTTCATCTGCGCTGGCAGACCAGATATAAACCCAGCACACAAAACATCAGGAACACCAAGGCCCGACCACACAGCTACGACCCTCTGCTCATTTCACATATTAAATCCACTTCAGCCGTAAAGGTGAAAACAATATGAGGAAGGTGGTCATCATATTTTGTTCACTTAGTGTATTTGTGTACAGAAAGGTTTTTCCTATACGTGTGTCTATACACGACCAGTCAAAAGTTTGGACCCACCTGACTGAATGTTCTATGTTCTTCATTATCTTAAAGCCATTTTGATCTAAAGGCTTCTGCTTAAATGCTTGAAATAAATTTCTTAGACAAATATAAATAGTGAAGTTGATCCTATGTATGAATTTCTTTTCAAAGCCTTTGCCTTTCCATCAAGGCAAAGGGCGGCTACTTTAAAGAATCTAAAATATAAGACAGTTTTGATTTGTTTAACACTTTTTTGGTCGCTGCATAATTCCATTTGTGTTATTTCATAGTCTTGATGTCTTTGCTGTTATTCTAAAATGTGAAAAATAGTAAAAAATAAAGAACAATGTGGTGTGTGCAAACTTTCGACCGGTACTGTATGTACTCGAAATACTGTATGTAATTCTGTACTGTAAAATGTATCCTGTCAGACTGATATATCAGGTTGATATTTGGCTTTTATTAAATATCAGATACCATGTCAGATATCATGTTAGATATCAGATAATGATGGAGGTTCCTCCAGCTGCAGAAACACAGCCTGGGAAACCATCAGTGACATTTTATTTTCGTTGCACGTTGTATTTATTCATTTTTAATCAGTGAATAATGTTTTTTTGCAAATGAATTATTCATTTAAAGGCTTAATGTATCCCAGACTTTCGCTACCATTGAATAGGTGAGATGGGTCTTCCTGCTTTAAAGAGCTGATAACACAATTAAAAGAATGTCATCAGTCTGGGTTTCAGTGGAGAGTTTTAGTGTCCCAGGATGGTCTGGATGCTGTTTCAGAGACTTTCCACCCTGACAAAGAAGAAGAAAATTCTCCACCAGGAATATAATTCTGGGGGGAAACACTGAAGATTTGCAAGTTTTTGGCATGAAAATGGTCAAATGTAAAGCTACTGAATATTGGCAAAAAATATCGTCTATATCAGCAGCTTCACCTTCACTACAAAAATATCAGGATCTGCATCAGCCTTCAAAAACCCAAATCAGTTGAACCTTACTGTGTGCATGGACATGGGGAGTGGGAGTGGGTAAGTTAGAGAGAGAGAGTGTGTGTGTGTGTGTGTGCGTGTGTGTGTGTGTGTGTGCACCCAGTATTGATTAATTATGCATAAAACTCTGCTCATAACTGCACCTCAGAATTGTGCACTCTGCAAAAACCTCTGTCTCCGAGGAGTGTGTGTGTGTGTGTGTGTGTGAGTCTGATAACTATAATTATTCATAACTATAAAGGCGTAGCACCCCCTTCCCTCCCCTTCCCTCCCCTTCCCCCAAATTCTGCTCATGACAGAGGATGAGAAATTGCAGCAGGGGAAACATACGCAACACTCGTGCAACACCAGAGCTGGGGATGGAAAAAAAACAGCAAACTATTAGGGACATTTTTTTTAATTATTATTTCAGTAATTAATTGGGAGGCGAACATCACTGTTTAAGTTTTTTCATAAAGATGACTTTTTTTATATATTTATTTATGCTTTCCTTAACATTTTTTCATACCTAATTTAAGTCTTTGGTGTAGTTTTAGTTAATTAGTATCACCATATTATCGAAGTAAATAAGCTCTCCTCCCGTATTTGGCTCTATCAATTTGACAAACGGCTCAAATATTTAGAAATAATATTCTCATAAGAAAATTTGTGTGGAGAAGAGAGAAGTAGAAGAAGTGAAGGATAAAATCTGATCTTCTAAACAATACACAACTAAATGTGGTGTATGTGCCTGTGTGTGTGTGTGTGTGTGTGTGTGTGTGTGTGTGTGTGTGTGTGTGTTTGTGTCTGGTGGGCCCGAGGAGTCAATAGATGGAAACAATGCCAGACCTGGTTAATCAATAGAGAGCAATCATGAAGAGAGAAGGATGATAATCACTTAAACAGATTGGGATCATAATCAATGGGCGGACTAATTGAACTCCATTACACAGCTGGTGTTGGTGCTGGGCTCTACTGTACAAACAGCAGCGGAACGAGCTGCATATGGACTGCTGAGATGAAAAAACAAAAACATCATTTTAGTGAACGCTTTTATGAAAAGTGCCTTACAGTGCCGTGTGTGTGTGTGTGTGTGTGTGTGTGTGTGTGTGTGTGTGTGTGTGTGTGTGTGTGTGTGTGTGTGTGAGAGGGGGCTGGAGATCTCTCTCCTTATGTTCGTTCATTTGTTTGTTTCTTTGTTCACAATATTGTGATTTAGTACACAGCTTTGTTGAATGCTCTATTTTGAAGGCGTTCTGAGGTCTGTAATTTCTGAATTCCAGATCGCTGTTTCACATCTCATCATGTCACTCAACAAGTCAACAAGTCCACTCCATTCTGCTGATTCCTTTTTCTCTTTTTGTTTTCTGTAACAATTATTTATTGAACTGTTATAAAGAAGAGCAGCATAATGGAGTGTGTCATACACTGAGAGTCAGTGGAACTGAAAAACATGGTGAGTGTTTGAAAATAATAAATGAATACAGTGAGAAAGCGCATTTAGTTGATTTCGAATAAAATTAGGTGGCGCCACCTTGTGGCAGGAAGATGCTGCTGCTTGGTTACTGCAGACAAACAGTCGGCTAATCAGTTTAGAAACATGGAAGATTTTTCCAATATTACTTTTATTAATTTATTCAGAGAGAACCAAACTTTAGACTGCTGGTTAGAGGCTGAACAGTGGATTGGTTTAGGTTTCTATGGTTACAGCTCTGCTACAGTGTAGCCATGGATGCTAGCTAGAGACGTTTCTATGGTTACAGCTCTGCTACAGTGTAGCCATGGATGCTAGCTAGAGACGTTTCTATGGTTACAGCTCTGCTACAGTGTAGCCAAGGATGCTAGCTGCAGATCCTGCTTAAGTATTTTTCGGTGGTAGCTTGTGAACTGCCTTAGTTTGTAATAAAATCATTTTAAATAAGTGTTTCATGTGAAGTGATTAATGTCTTTGGGGAACAGCTGTGTAATAAGTGGGATCATGTGCAAGGAACTTAATGTCAAGGTCTTGACTCGCTCTGTTGGGGCTCATTTTGTTATAATGACTGTCTAGCTGTACATTTTCCTTTATATAACAGCATAGATTTAGACTAAACTTGGAAGAATGATGCATCTCACCACTGTGTTCTGGTATTTAAAAAACAAAAAATTAAATGAATTATCCCTACACTATAATCACCTTGAATTCAGACTTGGTTGATTTGTACATAAAGTTGGTGCTGCTCCCCATCATCTCATTCTACTGTGCATTTTGTCGTGCTACAAAGTTATTTAGTTATTTCAAAATGCATTTATTAGGGATTTGTTGACTGAGATATGTAAAATACTATACTTTGGAAAACTCTTCACATTTAGGTGCAAAAAAAAAAAAAAGTATGACACTCAAATGATTTGAGTACATGGAAATCTAGAATTACTCCAACTTACAAACTCAACAACAACTGTCTGTATGTCTAAAGAATGACTTCATCTTCAAACCCTGTACTTAATAATCTGGTCCAAATAGAGCGAGGGAGAAAGAGAGAGAGAGAGAGAGGGAGAGAGAGAGAGAGAGAGAGAGAGAGAGAGAGAGAGAGTAGAGAGAGAGCAAAGTGAGTGAATACCATAGGAAAGCAGCGGGATGGAAAGCTGCAATTATATGGGAGTTCCATGTCCTTCAGTCAGACCACTGCCACTTCTCACACATCATTGTGTGTGTGTGTGTGTGTGTCTGTGTGTGTGTGTGTGTGTGTATTCCCTGGATCAGGACACTCGGTCACACTTCCTCCCTCGGCAGGAGACTGTTTCCTGTTGGTGTGGATGTTTAGGTTGCTGGCATGGTGTGTGTGTCTCGATGTGTCGCTGTGTGTGAGTGTGTGTGTGTGTGGGTGTGTGTGTGTGTGTGTGGTGGCCCATGGTTCATGTCACATGTGGAGTGTATCTCTTCACACCTCACACACTGCATCCTGTCTGAATGAATCTGATCTCTCTCTCCCTCTCTCTCTCTCTCTTTTCCTTCCTCTCTCTTTCTCTTTCTCCCTCCCCTTTCTGTCTCTCTCTTACTATTTCTCTCTTTCTCCCTCACTCTATTTATCTTTTTCATTCTCTCTCTTAGTCGCTCTCTTTCCATCTCCCTCTTTCTCTCCTTTCTTCTGTCCCTGCCCCCCCTCCTTTTCTCTCTGCCCCCTCTCTCTCTTTCTTTTCACTGTCTTTCTCCCTCACTCTCTCTCTCTATTCTCTCTCCCATTTTCCCCCCCTCTCTTGGTCCCTTGCGCCTCTTTTCTGTTTTTTCCTCATTCTCTGCTTCTTTCTGTCTCTAACTTCTCATATTTTCTCTCTCCCTTATCTTCTCTCTCTCTCCCTCTCTCTCTCCCTCTCTCTCTCCCTCAGTTTCTTGCCTCGTCCAGCTTCACTCGAACAGAAAATCACAACTTCAGCTCAGCCACAGAAACACACACAGTTTGCTATTCCAGCTCTCTCTTCCAAAGACAAACACTTCCCTCCCTCTTTTCCTCACACACCCCTTCGCCTGAGACAGAGCTGGCAGCACGTGCACACAGAAACACACACACCACACACACACACACACACACACACACACACACACACACACACACACACAATTGTATTGTGGCTATAAACAAACTTGAGAGTGACCAGGATTAGCCTCAGCTACTTTGGGATTTCCTAGATTAGAATAGAATACAATAGTATTTCTACTTTGCACACCATCTTAATGCTGTAAAACATACTTTTTTCATACTTCATACATTTCTTTTTCTTGTTCTAGTGTTGAATTGTCAGTTGCCTATGTTTATAAAACCCCTCCATGTCCTTTGTTCTTATTTATATTCTGTTTTCTCTCCTGTATTCAATTTCCCCACAGGGATAATTGAAGTTGCTACATGTAGCCTTTATAAACAGCAATATATCATTATCATCATTATCTCTATCTCACACCTGTAGTGTTGCTACCTCTGCCAAGGAGGTTATGTTTTCGGTGCCGTTTGTTTGTTTGTCTTATTGTTTGTCTGTTAGCAGGATTACGGAAAAACTACTGGCCCGATTTTCATGAAACTTGGTGGAAGGGTGTAGCATGGGCCAAGGAAGAACCCGTTAAATTTTGGCGTGGATCCGGATCCGACTCACGAACAAGCAATAATAGCACTAACCTTGGCGGAGGTCTGCGCTCTCCGAGTGCCCTTCTAGTTCGTACTAGTGTTTCTCAAAATCAAGACCATATTTCCCATAAACCCTGTTGCTTCCTGACACAAAGAACATGTTGCTACTTGTCTCCGCCTCCCTGCTTGTTTCCTCTTTCACTTTCCTGAAGAGAATCAAACATGTCGGAAGTGATTTCTCCACCTTACTTTCCCTCCTTCCACCATCTGCTGCCAGAAACTCTTTCAGCTTTAGCGCCGTTTGCTCTGGAAGAACAGAACCTCTTCCTGTTTTGTGCCGTAAAGCGATCCAGCAGATTTCCCTCCAGATCCACCAGGTGGAGAAACAATGGAGGATGCAGAGTAGAGGCTGATAGAGGCTGACAGACTGACCACTGATGGACTGGTTTGTTTATGGTGATTATACTAATGTCTCAAAATTAATGTGGTGATGACTTATTGATGGTGATAGATATATAGATAGATAGATAGATAGATAGATAGATAGATAGATAGATAGATAGATAGATAGATAGATAGATAGATAGATAGACTGACTGACTGACCTGTTTGATGCGGTCGGGGTTGACGGTGGTCTGCGGCTGCAGGATGCTGACCGGCTCTGTCTTCTGGGTGCTCTGAGGCATCTCCCTCACCTTCTCAGCGATGAAGTCATGGACGCCGTTCAGCGCCTCCACCGTCCCCTGGATCAGACACACCCGCTCTGTCGTTCCTGCAGAGGGAGAGAGAGAGAGAGAGAGAGAGAAGAGAGAGAGAGGTCAGTGCATGTACTCAGACTGATGCCAAACAGAAAGCGAAATAATGATTTTGGGTTATATTTCAGTTGTAGATGTTGTGAAGGTACACATGTGAAGTTTTAGTGTCATCTGGTCTCTGTTGCTCAATGCACAATATTTCCACTCTTTGTTTTCACATTTTCTCATTTGTATGTGCAAATAAATTACACTAAAACCAAACATAACCCAAACCGCATTTTGTTTTTTAAATGGTAAATGTAAGAAGAAAAAAAAAAAGGAAAATCTGGAAATTGGGTCATTACAGCAACAATAATAGGATACAGCAAATAAACAACAATAAACAAACATGTTAAGTAGAATGTGTGAGTGAAAAGAATGGGGAAAAAGCAGAAGAAGAGCAGAAGAAGAACAGAAAGAATGAATGAATGATATGAAAAAATACCCCAAAATAAAAAAAACCAAAAAATATCAATATAAGTGTCATGAGAGTAATCAGAAATCAGATTACAAATGCTTGCAATCACTCATTTGATTTCTCAGAAACATGTGTTGAGGATAAACAGGCATTTTGGCTGTGAGGCTGAGGACAGGGGAACAATTTAACACAACTTAAAATAGGTGTTGATCATTCAGAGACAGAGAGAGAGAGAGAGAGAGAGAGAGAGAGAGAATGGAGAAAGAGAGCATGGACGCTGTAAGTCAGTCTGTATGAGAGCGTCAGCTAAACGTCTAAAATGTAAAAATGTAAATGAAAGCTAGCAGAATGTCAGTGTGGATCAGGCATGCAGACGTCACTCTGCACATTTCCACTGCGCCTTCTTCTCCCGACGACATCAAAAGCATTTCGGTTTACGTCTGTTTCCAGGATGCGTTCCAATCAGGAAATTAATTCCCTCGTCGCATAAAATAAAACAAGCTGCTATCATTTCCAAACCTCTGCTCGGGTTTCTGCAGAACATGTGTATGAGTACTCGAGGATTGTATCCCTCTGATTTATATCTGCTTCAAATAAGCTCGCTAAACTCTGCTACACAAATACAAAGTTGGGCAAACGGAGGTTAGGTGGGTTTACACTGCACTGCCTCCATGGCAGGAGCTATATTAGGGATTTATGTTCACTAATAGAGTCACAATACAGCATAGGAATATGTTTATGAAAGAGATTTTGCTAGTGTGTGTGTGTGTGTGCATTTATATCCATCAACTGGATATAGGTTGGATCATTATTGTGTTATAGCTGTTTGTGATAGAGAGAAGAAGAGCAGACATTTACATGAAAAATGTTGCAGATTATTACTTTAATATAGAATAAATACATCAGCGCCTTACTCAGAGAGGAGATAGTGTTGATGGATGGACAGACAGACAGACAGACAGATAGACAGACAGATAGACAGACAGACAGACAGACAGACAGATAAACAGGAAGACAGACAGACAGACAGACAGACAGACAGACAGATAGACAGAGGATATAATAGAGGAGAAACTAGGCCAATGCAAAGCCTCTCAGTCGACAACACTGAAAACAAATCTCTCTCTCTCTCTCTCTCCATTTCTCTCTCTCACTCTCATCATTCCTTGTCTCTCGGTCTCTCTCCATCTCTCTCTCTCTGACTATCTCCCTCCATCTCTCTCCCTCTATCCATTTGTCTCTCTCTCTCACTCTCTCGTCTCTCTCCCACCCTCTCTCCTCTTTCATTTCAATTCAATTCAGTCTAATCCAAACAAGTCTATCTTTCTAGTTCCGTCTCTCTCTCGCTCTCTCCCCCTTCCTGCTTTCCCTCTTCCTTCCCTCTCTCTCTCCCTCTCTCTCTCCCTCTCTCTCCCTCCCTTCATGCCAGTATTTAGTCCGATCTGCTCTTATCTCTGTTCAGCAGTGTGTCAGTCAGTGCTTCCTGTCTCCTCCCTCTCCCTCCATTGTTGAATTGGCTCAGTTTGGCTCGGCTCGGCCCTCTGAGGCTGGACTGGGGATAGACGGATTGAGGGAAGGAGGGATGAAAGCTGTGTGTGTGTGTGTGGGTAGGGGGTGTGGAAGAAAGAGGGGAAACAGAGGTGGAGGAGGGGAAAGATGGATCAGGGTATCGGAGTTCAGAAAACCAATTTAAAGATCTTTTTAAGACCTTTTTAATGCTACCTGGATTTCAATTTAAGACTAAATAATGGGGATAATTACATTTATGAAACAATAAAGGGGCAGTATAAGCAAAAAGACGACAAAAAATTAATTGTTAAAGGACGTGAAAAACTTGTTTTGCATACTGTACTACTAACTCTGTCCTGTATTCATCTAAGAGCGGACATGCAGCGCAAGAAACCTCACTGCATGGTGAAAATACATCAGACGTCTCGTAGCTGCATTTAGGATATTTTAATACCTTTTAAGGCCTTAAACTGAGACTTTTTTCAGCCTGTAAGGATCCACAGACACCCTGCGGATAAAGGAGTGAACGGCTGCAGGATGGAGGGGTTGAGAAAGCGGAGGCTATAAATAGATTCGCCCACGACACATTCAGGTATTTGTGGGATACAGCTAACTGGCCAGCGCTGCTCTAAAGCCTGTTAGCATCACAGTGGCATTAATTCCCACCATTTTTGTTATTCTGTTGGCAGCAGTGACGAATACGGTCCGTTGACAGCAAGAAAACATGTTGGTTTAATGATTATGGACACGGTGAACATCACAACAATCTGACAAATCATACAGTATAGACGTTAGCAGCGAGACTCTTCAGTTGTATTCTGACTCGGTGTTGGTGTGAGACGACTCGCAGGCTAACTGTGTGTGAAGTCAGCGTTAGAGCGGAGTGGCAGGACTAGTGGAGTGTGTCTGTGCTGATACTGAGGAAACTGGGCCTCTCCGCCGCTCCGCTCCCCGACAGCTGGTGCCCTCTGGGTAATCTGGACTCGTCCAATCAGACGCAAGGATTAGCAGGCCATTGTCTTGGCATGGGTTTGTGGGTAGAGAGTGTCCCTGTGTGTGTGTGTGTGTGTGTGTGTGTGTGTGTGTGTGGACTGGTGTCGTAGCAGAAAAGGCCATTCTGTCAGTGGAGATCAAATCCCAGCCTCTATACAGCTGTGCAGGCTGTTGTTTCTGATCTGTTCTCTACTGTTGAAAGACACTGAAATTGAGAACCACACTGGTTTCATTCCAAAATAATTGCCTTAAGATAATTAACTAATCATAAAACACAAAAGCTATATGACTGACGCTTTTATCCACAGTGCCTTACAGTACCATGAGTGCATAAAAACGTACAGATCACCACAAATGGACGGTGATCACAATTCACTGTTTTAACAGTGAATGCACTTTTTTTAAAGGTGCTGCGCGTAGAGTTTTTAAACATCAACATATCATTTGTTTTTCTTTCACTTACACTTTTCACTTCACTTTACTTTACCAGCAGATTTCCCTCCAAATCCACCAGGTGGAGAAACAATGTAGGATGCAGAGTAGAGGCTGCCAATGTTCTCCGCACTGGTCTCGTTTATTTACGGTAATTAAATTGATGTTTCAATATTAATGTGGTGATGATTTATTGATGTTAGAATGCTACATTGCTTACATTTTGCCAGTGTTTCATATTTCAAATGGTGGATAACTGATTTCAGGATGAGAATCATTGGGCTGAACTCAGCTGATATGGGAGAGAGACAGGTGATGACGATTATCTAGTGTGATAGTGTTGCAAAGGGGCAAAGGGTGTGTGTGTGTGTGTGTGTGTGTGAATATGTGTGTATAGGGGGGTAGGCTGTGTGAATTTTCCCTACAAAATATGTGTGTCACCCTCGTGTAGCCTGCACATGTCTGATAGGAGGCATGTCTATGTTTGACACTGTATCTTACAGCACACACAGACACATCACACACACACACACACACACACACACACACACACACACACACACACACACACACACACAGATACAGACATATAGATGCCAAACCAGCGCCAGGACACCGGAATTTACACATCCCTCAGTGATAGAGAGCAAGTTCTGTTGGCAGTCGCTTCACTACTGGTCCCACTGGTGCAAGCCATCAATGTGTGTGTGTGTGTGTGTGTGTGTGTGTGTGTGTGTGTGTATGTGCACGTGTGTTCATACACTCTACATGTGTGTGAGTTTTGCATTTCCCCTTGTAAAATGAACCTCGTCATTTGACATTTTTACGGTTCTGAGCTGCCTCATAGCTTGACGGGCCGCAGCTGCTGAAGCAATATCCGCTAAGTGTTGTTAAGACATTTAGGAATCTAGGAGTTTATCAAATCACATCTCATATTGCTTATCTAGACACATAGCAGGAACAATAACAATATACTTGTGGCATCGGTATGCATGCTGTACATGGATATAGTAAACACAGTGGCTCTGCATTACTCAGCCCAGGCACTAACGCTGCCAGGGTTACGGGTTTAATTTCCACTGAGGCCGCTCAGATTAATAAAATGTATTAAATCACGGTACTGCAAGGCACTTTGGGTAACAAAATGGCAAATGTTATGTAAATGTAAAAGCGTATGTGACTGCTGCTCCCAATAGCGTTTGCGGCGCAGTTGTTTTGACCCAGTATGATCTCACGCCGCACTATGCAAACCTGCAGGTAAAGGTACAAGAGGTGCAAGAGGCACAATAACCGAAGCTCTTATTGCTGTCGGAGCACAGGGATTTAAAGTGGAAGGCTGCAGCAGGAGTGTGTGTGTGTGTGTGTGTGTGAGAATTGTACCGGACACAAAGTTGACTCCAGCCTCAGTATTCCCAGAGAGAGAGAGAGAGCGAGCGGCCCGACACCAGTTGTTCGACACCAGCACACTCTCATCATCATCATCATCACACGAGGCTGTGGACCCTGGCAGTTGTTTTTATTAAAGTCTAACTAGCATGACTCACTCCTTCCTCCTCTGCTCTCCTCTCCTCCTCTCCTCCTCCTCCTCCTCCTCTCCTCCTCTCCCTGATGACCGGAGAGGCACTGGAGGCAGCAGACGAACAGCACAGGGCTCCAGTACTTGTTCTGCTTTCTGCTGGCTGACTCACGGTAACGCACAGCACCATATGCATGCACAGAATGTAAAGGAGGATGCATCCCGGCACTGGATAAATTCCAGGCTAAACGACAGTAGAATCCCCCCCCCCTCTAAAACCTGACACCGAGCGCCACATGTAACATGTCAGAAATCAAAGCAAAGCAACCCGATCTGGCGGTGGGAGGGGAGGATCCTCCCACCGCCGCTGCAATCGTGACAAACCTCAGACAGAGGGAGGAGAGAGGGCAGAGTTTGGGTTTTGTTTTGTGTTATTGTGAGTATGTTTTGAGTCGTACGCTTTGCCACACGCCAAAGAGAGAATAAAGCAAAGTCGTTGTTGAACTTGAATTTGATTTTCTGCCTTTCGTACACACAGATGGATGTTAGATCTCTCTATTGGTGGAAAATGCACTATATCACAACGATTTATCTCCAAAGATTTCTGTAAAACCGCTGAATCAAACAGGCGCTCAACGCTGACACTGGAGAAGTGTTATTGTTGTGCACTAGCATGCCAGCTGCAGTGATGTAGCTGCAGTGTTTCCCTGGCCTCTCTCTGTAAGCATGGCTCGGTCTGTATCAGCCTATTAAGTGCAGCAGAGCGGTCATCCTGAAGCCAGCTAGCATGATTCACTCCTTCCAGCCTCCTCCTCACCCTTCGCTGACTCCCAGAGGAGGAGCTGCTTGGGAGCCGGGGGCGGAGAGGTTTGGCCGCTCTGGGCTACCGTAGCCGACACTACAAGCAAAGGCAAAGAGCAGCGACGACTTTTTATGTGTTTTAACAGTCTGACCAGGGCCGTGACCAGGGTTCAGATTTCATAACTAGAAATTAAACCCATAAATGCTATTAAATAACTCACAGATAATCTAATAACTTAATTAAAAATGTAATAAACTCCATCCATTGTGTCAAAATGTAATACATTGTCAAATAATGTAATAAGCAAGATTTTCAGACTGATATATTTTTTTCCTGATAATGTTTCAGAAATATTACATTATTATTCCAAGCCTGTTATTCTAAGGAGGTTGTTTTTGTTGTTGATGATTTTTTTTTTTTTAAATCATCACAACATTATCTGGCAGTTATTACATTATTATTACATTATCAGTATTACGTTATCAGTTGCTACAAGTGCACTTCTGCAATAAACTTTTAAGTCACTTTTTATGTGATCTGCTGCACAGATGCC